>NC_059432.1:18517764-18558221 GCF_021028975.2 Sphaerodactylus townsendi
GTGGTCAATTGGCCATGGTGGCAGGGGCTGATGGGAATTGTAGTCCTTGAACATCTGGAGAGCCGCAGGTTGCAGACCCCTGTGTTAGATGTTGAAATCCATCAGTGCATGCACTGAGGATCTTGAATCTTTTCAGCTTTTTTCCCTCTGCCCATTAGAAGTCTGAACTTGAGAGGGTGGCTGGCTATTAATACCTGATTCATTCACTCTCACCCATTGGGTGGCATGCCATCCATGGGCCTTGTCCTTCTAAAAGGCATGCAGCCACACCCAACCCCCATTCCCATTTAGGGTGGGAAGTGCCATTCTGTTAAGTTCAGTGAGAAGTGGTCTCAGGGTCTCCAAACCTACTGAACTTGTGAACACTCTGAGAATTTTGAGACAGAATCATTGGTGCCACCACAAAATGGCTGCCATCAGCAGTGACGTAATGGCTGCCATGAGCAGGGGAGGACAGAATCTTTGGTGGTTGCAAGCTGAGTATCACACTAGGATGGAGCAGCTGTTTCCGCATCTGCTCCTTGCAAATTCAAAGATGATGCCTCTTTGGGCATTTTGCTCCAATGAGGTAGAGCAAAGCCAAGATTGGCTCTTTAAATGTGTGCCAGGAAATGAAGTTCTCCGTGACATCTATGGGCACCATGGTGGATATCACTGACCTCTATAGTTCTAGGACCATTGATTTAGGGAATCACCTTAATTGAAGCACACTTAACAATAGATGTTCATGTTCAACTTTTTGGCAGCACTTGGTTATAATGCTTGTTCCGAGCTTCAGTTTTAGCTGCCAATGTCATGTGCGCAGAAAATTTGTTCCTGTTCAAAATCAGTTCACTTGCTTTCAAAAATGCATCTGGATTCTTTCATATTGTTATACCACCTGTTCTAGATCATGGATCAATCCATCATTTCTGTTGACTTCATGGGGCAACATATTCCCACCTCAAAGAGTTGCCATAAGTCAGAAGCCATTTGACCACATTTAACACACAGAACTCCCTCTCATGCCAGCTTAGATTAAATTCTCAGGAACCAGGCCTCTCATCCAAAGGAGACTCCCTCCCAAATTATAGGCAGTTCAGAGCTCCCCACCCCTGTGTTAGAAGCGACAAAAGACAAAAATTGCAACTGACTTTCAGATGCTTCCACTCCATGTGACTAGGATGAAATTCTACAGACTCTGCTAGGCTCACTGAAGATGCCTTCCCTACTAAATTGCAAGGAAAGAAGAAAAATTATCCTATTTTACAGGCCATCAAAAATTCTCCTTTGTGGAGTAGGTGCCCAGAAATGGGGAGGGTGAGCACTTTCCTTCCAACCCTTTCTTTCTCCTAGCCGTCAGAAAAGCTGCAGGCATGCTTGGAGAGAATTAAATGAGGCACACACCAAGGCAGGGAGTTCAGGCTTTGATTCCCTTCGCCCACATGCTTCATGGTGGTTTAAAAAAAAATCCTGCACCCAGTCCCAACCTCCTTTTTGAATGGGCAGAATTCATCATAATTGCGCTGCCCCAGGGCAGCTGTTGCATAATGAAAGGAATCTGAACTTCCTCTCATCTTGCCCTGCTCCACATGTGTGTGCTTATATGGCTCCCTGTGGCCCTACCGAAAGTTAGTCAAAGGAGGAATGGAAAAGTTTGCTTATACTTTTGCTGATCAGGAACAGGAAAAAATGCTTTCAATTTTGAAGCCTGCGAGATAACCCATAATCTATTGTAATGTATATGTCTGCATGTTTGTAGATAATGTTTATTGATTGAACAAATGCTTGCATCTTGTATTTTTGATGCATGGTGCCATCAAGGCAACTTATCAAAATAATATAGATGCATAACTGTAGCCTGTACTTCTAGTTAACAACAACTTTGCCTTTACTTGGATGGCCCAGGTAAGTCAATTTACTCAATGGGGAACCCTTAGGAAAGTGTTTCTAGTATGGCAGTTCTGCCGCCCAATGAGGAATAGAAGGGGGTGGAGAAACAAGCATTACAGTGAGATTGGGATGTGGAGCAAATTGACCTAGGCATTGGAAGAGGGCAGAATTTCACCTGAATTGTTTATACCACTTCACCTCATGAGCAAACAAAGCTTGGATCTGCCCTACATCGACCAGAAGCAGCTAGAAAGAAAAATGGGCTAAGGCAAGATGACTGCAACTTCTCCCGCTGCCTTCAGTGCCTTGAAAAATAAAGCTCAGTTTCTCAGGAGATAGCCTTGCAACCATATCTGAGTTGGAACCAAAAGCTGAGCTAACAGCACAGTCCACAGCAGAGTTATAACCTTCTAACTAACTCCACTGGGTCAATGGATTTGGAAGGAAGTAACTTTGCTTTGGATTGCACTGCAAGTCAGCTTCCGTTTGATGGGGGAATGGCAGGGGTTAAAAGTTTTTTAATAAATCAATAGTCATGAAACTATTTTCTGAAACTTTAGATGAACTAACCAGTTGGCCTGATCACCAGTCCAGACCCATGCTATTCTCTGACAATGCAAATTTGGGGATTTAATTGTGTTAGATATACCAGCTGAATTCAGATTCGACAATGATACAGAGGTAGAATCACATTATCTAAGCAGTGTAGAGGTAGGGAATTTGTCATCAAATCATAGTCAACTTTGAGTGACCCCCATGAGGTTTTTGAGGCATTAGTTATTCAAAAGCAGTGTAGCAATCCTAGTATTCTTTGGTGGTCTCCCATCCAAATACTGATCATGGCCGATCCTACTTAGCTTCTGAGATCTGATGAGATAGGGCTAGGCTGGGCTAACCTGGTCACAAATACACCCTTCCAAGTCCATTATATTCAATAAACTTAGGAAGATGTAGCTCTGCTTCGCATGACACTGTGAATCATTTGCATAAAATTTAATCTCCCACTTCTTCTGAAAAGTAAAACAGTCTACATATATGTAAAAACCAGTTCTGTACATTCTGTCATACTTGAGGGTAAACAGGAAATAGACCCTCAGGCTGGGGCTGTGCAGACAAATAGGTGAAGCTATATAAGCCAGTAGGACACCAGATAGTTTTTTAATGGTTGGGGGCATCAGCGGCAGGGAACAGGGTTAGGCCTACCCTAGTAATGTCCCGAGTGCCACTTGAGAACAAATGGCTCAGTTCTTACTGATCCAAATCCCATAGAGAAGTACAATTGATCACAGTCCAGAGGAAGGACTGTGCCATCAAGAGACAAGCATCCATATTCTAGCACAGTGGTAGGGAACCTGCGGCTCTCCAGATGTTCAGGAACTACAATTCCCATCAGCCTCTGTCAGCATGGCCAATTGGCCATGCTGGTAGGGGCTGATGGGAATTGTAGTTCCTGAACATCTGGAGAGCCGCAGGTTCCCTACCCCTGTTCTAGCAGAAACGGGACACTGAGAGGAACCCATTCAGCACCTTGGACAGATCACTGAAGTAGAGTACTTCTGTTTTTCCATACCAGCAGCAAAATTGTACACCAACACACAGTATCAGTACCATTAGAATCCTTCTGGCCTCCTGTGGCTAAGCTCAAGTTCTATATCATCGCTAGTTCCAGCTCCTTTATAGCCCAATTGACCTATGGTGCTCCGTTGGCAATGATTTCAGATTTTGTGCCATTGGAGAGAGTCCTATCGATTTTTCTGAGATACTTGTTTAATACACCGAAATGTACAGCCAATGTGGTATTAAGGCAAGAAGCAGGGATGGCCAAAGTCGAGACCATCTTTTGGAAATTAACCATCAAATACTGGCTTAAAGTGCTTTCCTGTCCCCAGGGATTAATGCCTTCATTATTGGCAGCAACACCCTACCCTGGATGGCTAGAAAAGATTACATCAAAACTCCGACAGTGTGGTCTTGATCCAATGCAACTTTTGGAGATTGGAAGTAGCAGAGCAATGGGTATGGTCCACCAACGTCTTACTGACATTGAGTTGCAAACAGATTTCCCCCGGCTACCTGTCCTATATAAACCACTCTTCAAAATCATGGATAGGGTATTTCAGCTGCACCTTATCTATACGTAATAACATCAGCAAGAAGCCGATGGGCTTTTTCGTAGGGCTCGCCGATGCCTCCCCGCCAGCTAATCTGATGGGACAATTCGAAAACATTCCAAGGGACATGAGAACCTGTGTGTGCGGCGCAGGGAAGTAGACTCAATGTCACATATCTTACTGCATTGCAAGTCATACAAGCAGCAGCCGTTGATCCAACCATTGTTAACTCATGTATATCCATTCATAGATAACTCCGGATACTTAATTCTGTAAAATATTAAGGAAGATCGTGTTTCTGCCATCTCACAGAAGGTAGCTAAATTTTGCATACTGATACACAACAAGCGTAGTTCCCATTGTGTTGCGAGCCGTGACTCGTGATATGACTGTAATAATGCCTGAAGCTAATGTTATTTATTAATAGATTTTATAATGGATTTTAATTTATATTATATTTTTGTATAAGTGGAGTGCTATGTATTCACATGTACTCTGATTTTAAACTATTGGCTGGCCAAAAGGCCATAATAATAAATATCTATCTATCTATCCAGCTCCTTTATGAGAAAATTAAGAAGTACCAGTCCTAATACTGACCGCTGTAGGACCCCGTTGCTTCTTTCCTCCATTGTGAGAATTGTCAATTTATTCCAACTCTATACTTCCTATTATTCAACCAATGTAATCCATACAAGGACATACCTCCTTATCTCAAAACTTTGAAGTTTATTTAGGAGTCCTCGGTGAGCTACCTTGTCAAAAGCCTTTTGGAGGTTCAAGTATATAATGTGGACCAGGTCACTGTTGTTTAAATGCTTGTTCTAGCCGGTGTGTTTGCCCACCCTGTTGGCATAAGTGGCACTTAAGCCAAAGATGAGGGCAAACAAGGAGGCAGGTGAGTCCCACAGAGCTCCACAGTGCCCAACTTGGAAGAGTCTGCACCCTGCAAAGCTGAGTCATCCTAAAGCTGGCTACCAGTGCAATTGGGCATGGGCTAGGGGTGTTCCTAGTGTTTTGAGCTGGGAACATCCTTGGTGCAGGCCTTGGATTTATGCCACCTGAAAGGGTGAGGTAGGTATATTTTGCCCTATGGAGGGCTTTCAGGCATCTGAAAGTTTCCAGGTTTCTGTTGCCTCCCCAACCACATGGAAGCCCTCTGGAAGCAGCACATTAGCATGGAACTGGCACCCTCCCTGGTGCTGGAGATCTCTGGATTGGGCTTCAATTATCTCACAATTTTGTTCCTTAAAAAGTTTAGGGTATATGCCATCAGGACCTGGAGACTTCCAAGTTTTTAATTTACCCAGCAGGTGTCAGAGTCATCTTCTGAGTCCTCTTCTGGAGTCATCTTGAACATAATGTTGACTATAGTAATGGCATTGCCATTACCATGGAATTTTGTGATAATTTCAGCTATAATGCCATGACAATTTCCACTTGTCATGAGTCACAGCTTGTGAACACTGAAGAACCATAGTACCTTACCAGGACTCCAACATTGTCAGAATTATGCATAGGAAGACCCACACAAACAAGTGGAGGTGACCTCCCTAAAATCAGATTCTTTTTTCCCAAGGTGCTAGTACTGATGCCACCCAGGGGCCTTCTATTTCTCAAACTATGTATGTTATTTTTTTCCATTAAAGCACAATACTTTTCAAAAGAGGATAGAACTTGAGAGAGTGAGCTTAGTTACAGGAGGCTGGAAGGATTTCATTGGTACTGAGACTGTTGATGTTCAATATCTCTCCCAATATTGAAAAACTAAAGTCATCTTCAGGCTGTGATCTGTCCAAGGTGCTGAGTAGCTCTTTCCAACTTCCCCAGTTTCTGTGGGATGTGGGTGCTTGTCTCTTGATCTGTCATAACTTCCTCTGGACCTTGGCCAACTGATTGTTCATGTCCTCTGATGATTCCAACTATCTGACCACCCAATGGGCTCTATCTGGCTAGACCTTAAGCTAATTCCTCCCTGTAATGCCTGCAGACAGGATAGGTATGAAAAGTGTCATTCTCACAAATGAAAAACAATTACCATTTACCAGTCACTCCAGTGAAAATCTGTACAAGTACTTGATAGCACAACTTGGTGAGTCTGATTGACTAAAAGTGCCCACCAAAACAGTGGGAATTTAACAAACTTAACCCTAAAAAAAAGAATTAAGTATGAAAAGGTCAAGAGTAGAAAAGGGCTACCAAATAAAAAAAACCTGCTTAATAGCTTTTAGTACAAATTAAAAGCATTTATTACAAATTAAAATCATCATATCATAGTAGAAGGTTCATGATAGCTTGACTTATGTACATAAAATCACAGTGACATAAGTCAAACTTGGCAAACTTGATGGACTAAAAGTGACCAGCAAAGTGTCTTGGTGACATTTTGGAGCATGTCATCCTTTTGACTCACAGAAGGGGACAGCCAAAAAAATGAGGAATTTAGTCTGCAATAGCCCACATGCTCAAAAGAAAATATTGTGAGACAGACCTAGGTTCCTGTGAAGCTGTAATAACAGAAGATGGTGAACGTGTAATGCATTGTTGGGAAGTGGTGAACTGGCCACTACCCCTAAAAGGGTTAAATGCAAATGAGATTTTTTGATAAGGGTATATTTTTGTGATGGTGGACCATGGCTTCTCCTCACCTTGATGTTTGCTTTGCTGTTCTTAGCCTCAAGTTAAACTACTTGTTACTTTCTCATCTTGTCTGAACAGGCCTCTGTTGAATTCTACCTTCAGTCTTATGGCTGCGATCTGGATGAGCAGATGGAATTCAAAGCAGTTACAAATTGCACCCCATTACCAAGTGCCAACAAGACACCACACTTTATAGTTATTAAAAGGTATTCATATTCTACAATCCAACTCCAAACACTGACCTGAAAGACGCACAGATAATTCAAACATCTCACTTAAAAAGCTATGACTATTTCAAAGCAGGGCATATTTTCAATAGAAACAACAACAGCCCGGAAACCACACAGCACCCAAGAAACAACTGTCTTTGTTTACACCAAGCCATGTTTTTGTGTCTTTTTTTTAATTTCCAGAGTGGGGAGGGGAAAAAATTAGAACTTTCTTGTGTTCAAAATGAGAACCAGTCTGACTCCTTGGTTTCTGCAATCATTTCCGTTGTGTTTTGGAGTCTGCATTTACACTCCTTTTCAGCAAGGCTTGGAGGAAGAAGCAGATGGACTTTTTTTGCTCTAATAAAAAGAAGCGCGTCAAGACAAAGTATTCCCAGCAGAATCTGAAGAAACCAATGGCAGAAGGCATTCCTCTCTAAGCAGTACGATGCCTCCTTTCTCCCCATGAATATATTAATGCGCTCAACTTTCTGTTTCCTCTGTGGTCTACTCTGGGCCACAATTCGCTGGTGCGATGAATTCCACGCATGGGGGTTTAAACTTGTGTTTCACAAATATCTCTGTCCCATGCCATATGGCCAACTAGTTTGAAGCTCAGGGGAATCGTGAAAGCTGCTTGTGATGCAGCAAGGAGATTCTTTGCGAGAAAAATGAAGACAAGCACGAATCCCTCTGTCCTGGGCAAGCTTTTGGAGGGCCTAAAATAGCATTCAGATTCCATCCACTGAACAGACATGGCCATCTTCTACAGACGTTGACTGTTTATGGGTGAGTGAATATACATGGATGTGTGAAGCTGCTTACACGGAGTCAGATCGTTGGACTATCTGGTTCATATTGTCCTCTCTGACTGGCAGCGTTTGTCCAGGATCCCAGACAGGGGCGTAATGAGGCAAACTGTAGCCCTGGGCAAAACCTGAGTTGGATGCCCCCCCCCCAATGGGCAGCCACTACACCCCAACCAAAAATTTTTTGCACCAGGACATTGGTGCGTGCAGGGGGTGCATTTTTAGACATATCATCACCAACATTTCAGCGTATCATTAGGACTCCCTGAACCAAACCTCACCAAACTTGGGGGGTAGCATAAGGACAGTCTCCTGATGATATGCTGGAATTTTGGGGCCGCTAGCCTAAAAACTGCGCCCCCTGCAGGCCAAAAAGGAAAACCACTAAAAATACCCAAAAACGAACCCAGGATTTTGATGCCCCCCACAAGGTGATGCCCTGGGCAGCTGCCCACCTTGCCCAATGGGCATTACACCAGTGATCCCAGACAGAGGCCTTCCACATCATCTTATTACTAACAAATACAATGGGATCTAGAAAACTGTTGGTGTCTTAATGGCACCCACCAAGGGGGTCAATCCCTCCTGCTTTTCCTTCCCACTTGGCCCCACAATTTACCACAGATAATGAAAATCAAGCTAATTCAATGGAGAAAAGCTTACTTACAGATTCCACCCCAACTCTCACACACAAACACACACAGACAGGCTCCCCTAACTTTGCAGACAGGATCTTCTGGCTCAGTTGCGACTTGACAGAGTTTGTTCCATGTTCCAAGGCAGGAAATTCTTCAAAGTTCACCACAGGGACCTAGTCCTGGTAGGGAGAAGCACACTGTGGAGGGGAGGAGGGGAGTATTGCTTCCTCCTGCACTCCCCCCCACCTTTTCAAGGCTCACCATCACCAAGAAGAAGCATATTGTATTGTCGAAGGCTTTCACAGCCAGAATCACAGGGGTGCTGTGTGGTTTCCAGGCTGTATGGCCATGTTCTAGCAGCATTCTCTCCTGACGTTTCGCCTGCATCTGTGGCTGGCATCTTCAGAGGATCTGATACTATCAGATCCTCTTAAGATGCCAGCCACAGATGCAGGCGAAACGTCAGGAGAGAATGCTGCTAGAACACAGCCATACAGCTCGGAAACCACACAACACCCCAAGAAGCATATCGTGGGAGGAGGAGGGGAGTATGGCTTCCTACAACAAGGGTCACTGGGAAGTGTAGTCCTTGCCCCTCCAGGAGGAGCTGGAATCTTCGCCTTCCTGGATGGTTGGGGACTACTCTTCCCAGCAGCCCTCGCTTTTTCTGGTTCATCATCAGGAACACACTGCTCAATTTTATAGTAAGATGCTTTACTAAATAAGACTAGATAGGGTATACACAGTGGTGGGATCCAAAAATTTTAATAACAGGTTCCGATGATGGTGGGATTCAAACAGTGGCGGCACCGCACACACGCACCTCCAGTCCCTATTGGGCAGGAAGGTTGCTTTAGTAACCCCTTCTTGGCACTCAGAAAAAATTAGTAACCACTTCTAGAGAAGTGGTGAGAACTGGTTGGATCCCACCTCTGGGTGTACATGGATGGAAACCAGAAAAAAACCAATTATAGTGAGATTCTTTTAAAACTCTAGATCAGTGGTGGTGGACCTTTGGCACTCCAGATGTTATGGACTACAATTCTCATCAGCCTCTGCCAATTGGCCATGCTGGCAGGGGCTGATGGGAATTGTAGTCCTTAACATCTGGAGTGCCAAAGGTTCGCCACCACGGCTCTAGATGTAAGGGTTAAACCTTCAATTATCTGCATGAGAAACAGATGATCTACAACCGAGTCACAATCTCTCCCTTTATATGTGTGTGTGTGTGTATTACCATAGTATCCTGTTTGATTTTGTGAGTGCCAGCCCCCTCAGTCATGAAAGAGTTAACTTATTGTTTGTTTATTTGCTGTATCCAGATCAGTTAGATAAACTTGTAACAAATAAGGCATGGAGTGGTGGTCCTTTCTACAATGTAGGCATCTCTTGCGTGACTAGTAAAATGCTTGTTTGTTTGTGCATTGACTCTCAAAGGCAAAAGAGGGAATTGTGAGCAAGAGTTTACTGTTCTTTGTTCCCTCACACACACTTTCTCTTTTTCCTCCTTACTGTCTAGTTACGCTGTAACTAAGATGCAGCTTAGACAGTTAGAAAAATTGTTTTCCTGGTTTTCATCCATGTTTTCCCTCCCTATCTAGTCTTATTTAGCAAAGCATTTTGTATCCACTCGCTTATACAGCCTGTCTCCTCCATCTGTTGCACACACTTTGCTCTGCTGAATATGAACATGAATTATTAATATTAATAACACTTCCAAAGATGCAAGACTAGCCCACACTCTGGCCTCTTAGAGCACCTGGTTACTTCATCCATTAGTTCAGAATATCATTTCATACGTTTAAGAAGGAATCAAAGTTGATTTGTCCATTGTGGAGAAATATTGTATATAATGGCTCAAATGTATTGGGAGACACAGTGCTTTGCAATTTAATTTTGGTTGTCCGATATATTTGTGTCATTATTTTATCCCACACTTCTTGCAAAGAGCTTAGGGCAGCACATATGATTTCCCCCTTTTACCTCCACAATAGCCAGTGAGGGAAGAGGGAGAGACCCAAAATTACCCAGAAATCTCCATGATAAGGGGTTGGGGATTTGATCCCATATTGGCCAGATCCTAGTTCAGCATTCCGACCATTTCTCCACACTGGCCAATACACAGAAATTCCCCACAACTGATTAGCAATGTGCTTTTTGGGAATCCACTAGGCTCAGAGATTCAGGTGTACCAAATCCCGGATTCAGCCTGAATCTGGGTGCATGCAGGCAAATTTGGGCCAAAATTGGCCCAAATATGTCCTGCCCAAATATGAATGAATCTGAATGCAAGGCAACCAGCACAGCCACTGCAGAGCACAGAGTCTGTCAGGCTCTTCAGCAAGTTCTATGGTGGGAAAAATTAATTATCTTTTCCCACCATAGACTTCAATGGGGCTTGCTGTTATGTAGAGTTGGTTCTGTGCTGGAGATTTGGGAAGGGCTTGGGGGTGGGGGGTTGTTCTGGGTAGGGGTGCCTAATTTCCTTCAGGGATGCTGGCGTGAGTCTCCTGAAAGGAACCGGCCAAGTTTGCTAAAGTTTGCTTGGGAGGGGCAAATGCTGTGGGCACCCAGTTGAAGGTGAACCTGATACCCACAGAACGAGTGCCCAGCCATCCAAACTTTAGCAATGTTGGCTGGTTCCTTTTAGGAGACTCCCAATGTTTTCCAGATTTCCAGGGTACCCAATGCGGAATTTCTGTGCAGGGTGCACATCTTTGTAGAGGCACCAGACTTTGAAGGTGGCTCCAGGAGGCCCTCCTGGTAATAGCACCTAGTCTTGGTGAACTTTGCTTCTGTGGGCAGTGGGGGCCAGGTTGAGAGAATTCTGAGACAACTCAGCCAGTAGGCTTCATGTGTAGGAGCGAGGAAACAAGCCTTTTGGGGGCCCATAAAATTGAAACCCAGAAGCAAAGTTTGTGAAGCCTGGATGCTATTACCAGGAGAGCCTCCTGGTGTCACCTTCAAAGTCTGGTGCCTTCAAAAATGTGCAACCTGCACAGAAATTCCCCATTGGTTACAATGGAGCCAAGGCACTGCAGAGAGAAAATCTTGGGCAATTTCTTGAGGTGCCTGTCAGGGGTGCATTTTTAAAGCTACTGGCACCAACATTTCAGGGTCTCATCCAGAGGCTGTACTGATGATACCCCATGAGTTTGGTAAAGTTTGATTCAGGGAGTCCAAAGTTATGGATCCTCAAAAGGGAAGCCCCATCTCCAGTTAGTTCCCATTGGAAACAATGGGGGATGTGGGCACCCACTTTGGGGGTTCATAACTTGGTTGGCATCATCAGGAGAGTGTTCGAATGATACCCTGAAATTTTGGTGCTGCTAGCTTTAAACATGTGCCCCCTGCAGGCACAAACGTGAAAAACATCAAAACATTTTTTTTTTAAATCAAGTGGTCCAAATTTTTTGGCTATACCCGAATATTCAGGTATATCCAAATATGTTATTTGTCCTATTCAGGCATACAGATAATTTTATGCCCGAATAAATCCGAATCTTACCGAATTTCTAGAGTATTGACCAAGCCTAGAATCCACCATGCACAAAGCTGAGAGTTCTCCTATGGGATCACACCAATTAGTGACCAGAATGGAACCCAGAGGACACTTTTTTCCAGAATGTGATAAATATGCTGCCTCCATGCATGCCAAGGATACTGAAGGCTATCAATGCATACCATTCAAAAATAGATCCCTGCCTTTTTTAAAAAAATGTGCAAACTTATGGTATGACCCAAAGCCCGGTGAGACCTTTCTAAACCCAACAGTCTTAGCAGCGGGCAACTGTGCTTCAGATCACACAGTGAGATTTTTTTAAATTTTATTTATTTATTATTAGTTTTATATACCGCCCTCCCCCTGAGGGCTCAGGGTGGTTCACAACAGGTTAAAACATACATTAAAACATAACTTAAATACCAATTAAATAAAAACAGAACCCATTAAAAATGTAGATGGCGTCTGGCTACCACCCCCTTCTTGTGCCCACAGAAGGCCAGATGACACGGTAGATGTATTTTTAACCAGGCTGGCCAAACGCCTGGCGGAACAGGTCTGTCTTGCAGGCCCTGCGGAAACTCTGTAAGTCCCGCGGGGCCCTGATCTCCCTAGGGAGCCTGTTCCACCAGGTAGGGGCCAGGGCTGAAAAGGCCCTGCCCCTCATTGAGGCCAGCATGATCATTTTTGGGCCAGGGATCACGAGTAGGTCCTCCTTCGAGGAGCGGAGGGGCCTACCGGGGCAATAAACATTCTAATTGTGGATAGCCTAATTCTGAGGCCTTCAAAAGAGAAACAGGCATTAAATTACTTTTCTCCCCGCTCAGTGTCATGCACATGTCTAATATATTCATGAACCTTCACTGTAGACTGTAGCAGAATGTAGAAAGAAGAACAATAGCCTGAACAATTAGTTTATAACTGATAAGACAAGCTGCCTCACTGTTTGCAAATTCCTAAAAAGAGATAAGGAGGTGCGTTAGCCTCTGTAAACTTGAAGGTCAGTTGCCAGAAGCCAGGGAAATGGGTAAAACTTCTCATTAGCATGGTACGAATCACACCCCTAACGTAAGCACGTATGAAATAAAGGGCTGGAATACTTCTCTCCAGGGGAGGCATGGAAGATTTGTGGGAGGGTCTTCGAGATTTGTGGATGGATCAGAAGGATCCCATGAAGGAATGGATCGATGTGAATGAACAGGTGATGGTAGCTGCCCCTTTGAGGTAGAGCTATTTAAAACTTATGTGACTGTTTGAATCTTGGCCCAAGCAAGGAGAATTAGCTTGCGTGTGTCCCTGCTCTTATCTTTCTATGGAAAAATAAAATCTATTTTGATTTTCCACTGAAGTGTGTTTTATTAGATCCAGTGCCAAACCAGGCATGAACCTAGTGGCCTGCGGGGCCAACGTTGCCTAGGGCTTGATGTTTTGCCCTATACTGTAAAGCACCATTGAAGTACACTGGTGACACAATATAAACCATCTATAAGGCATTTTCTTCTCCCCACAAATATCTACTCCTCCCAACTGACTGTGAAATGTTGCCTATGGAGAGTGGGCCAGAGAAACCTGTCCAAACTCAGCCCGTACAATTATGTGCTCTTGGAAGCGGATGTACGAAGGCCATCTTTCAACTGTATGGGTTTCCAGGTAAGGCAACCTACTCTCCTTTTTACACTGTAGAGAGGAAGCGCCTGCTAAATCTGACACAAATTAGATATGCTAATGTGTCAGTCTAATCAACAAATATCACACGTTATTTGCATATTATGCAAATTCTGTCACACATGTTTATTTTGGGGGAAGGGGGGTTTGCATGCAGCATCCTTGGCTATATGCATCTCAACAGCACATAATGCGCTTGTTATGTTCCACAGGCTGACAGACATTAAACCCATTATTCAAAGCAAAGAAACCCCTTTCAGTGTTTCCAATTATTCCTGAACAGCCAACATTACACACAGCTAACACATTATTGTGCCTTTGAAAATTCCCCAGAAGGAAGGTGTGATGTGAATTCTGTACAAGCATCTGGAAGTCCCATTTGCAAGAATATCACCGGTGCCTAATAGATAGGGTAGGCTTGTTAGCAATTTGTGGTAGGTATAAGTAACTTTGGGATCAGTAATATTTTCCTCAAAAGGTAACTGCTTCACTTGCAGATCCTATTAAGTGGAAAAACATTAATTCCCCACCCCCTTCTTTCTTTTCTTTCTTTTCTTTTTTGTCCTTTTTTGTTCCTTGTTTGTACAAGAGGGCTGCTGATAGCTATTGTAGCTTTGCCTGTTACTTTGACCAGCAAGAGCAACTTCATACAATGATGATCAGCTAACTAATGTCATAACTTTGACTTCTCCACGTCAAAAGGACAATCTTTTTCTTTCAGCTGCTACTTAAGGAAGATCAGCTCTGCTTGATTCTAGCTTGCTTGGGGATTTGTTGCAGGAAGTATCTGCGGCTTCAAAGATAGGTGTGATATATAGGGTTGGCAACCTCCAGGCGGGGCCTGGAGATTTCTCAAGAACTGCAATTGATCCCCAGACTACAGAGATCAGTTACTCTGAAGAAAATGGTTGTACCCTCAAAATGTCCAGGTATAATAGGTTATATTCCTGTTAAACAACTCCTCTTCTGTGATTTTAATTTCTGTAGCTAGGTCCCCTTCCGCACATGCAAAATATTGCATTTTCAAACCACTTTTACAACTGTTTGCAAGTGGATTTTGCTATTCCGCACAGCTTCAAAGAGCACTGAAAACAGTTTGAAAGTGCATTATTCTGCATGTGCGGAAGGAGCATAGGTTTCTTTTAGGAATTTTGGAATAATATCTGTGATGGTTTTATGTATGGAACATTTGTCTGGATAATGCTGGTTGTTATATTGGTTTTATGGATGTATGTCCAGGTATTTCCCAACCCTGAGTTTTCAACCCTAGAGCTATGGCTAGAGAGGGGGAAACCAAACATTTGGTAGCAAACATAGGTCTGGAAAACCTTTCTCCTGCTTTCCTCCTGCTTCAGTGGTATTTGGGTTTTAAGAAGGTTTTCATGATGTCCATCTGCTTTTCCTACTTCAACCAACCACCATCTATCTACTTAGACTCTCCTACATTCCACTATGCAAATATCTCCAGCAGTGCCTCTCAGTGAGTCCTAACCTTTGATACCAGATGGAATACTGTGCCCATGAACATAGGTTATGGAGCAATTTCCTAAGTCTTTTGTGAGAGGTGTTACCCTTCTTCATACAATCTGCCTGTGGATTCTAGTAGCAAACAGTGACAAAACTGGCATCTTCCTTCCTTCCTTCCTTCCTTCCTTCCTTCCTTCCTTCCTTCCTTCCTTCCTTCCTTCCTTCCTTCCTTCCTTCCTTCCTTCCTTCCTTCCTTCCTTCCTTCCTTCCTTCCTTCCTTCCTTCCTTCCTTCCTTCCTTCCTTCCTTCCTTCCTTCCTTCCTTCCTTCCTTCCTTCCTTCCTTCCTTCCTTCCTTCCTTCCTTCCTTCATTCCCATAAATATACAAGGTGTTTTGAATAATGATATAAGCAAAAGGAGCTGACAGGTTAAATGTTGATGTGGGAAACAAGGGTGGGAGCCAGGGGCGCTGACTTTTACATGATGGCCACACTTTTTTCCCCTTTGTCTCCATCAGCATTACTGTTGAGTCTGCATTTAAAGCTTCCAGCTAAACATTCTATTTTGACAGAAAACACAAGGTTGCTACCAAAAACAGCAGCCCTAAGTCTGGCCCTCTCTTTCCTTCCATGATATCTTTCTATAATTAACCTTATATCTCATGTTTCCCTCTGTCAACTCACAGAGGCACAGAATAGAGTGGGGACATGAGCTTTAAGACATCAAGACAGGGGCTGATTCCGCATGGGCCAAAAACAGCAGTGTGAAAACAGTGGCCCCTTCCGCACACGCAAAATAATGCGTTTTCAAACCACTTTCACAACTGTTTGCAAGTGGATTTTGCTATTCCGCACAGCTTTAAAGAGCACTGAAAGCAGTTTGAAAGTGCATTATTCTGCATGTGTGGAATGAGCCAGTGTGAAAATGGTGTTAAAGGGTTTAAAATGGTGTAAAAGGGTTTATACTGTTTTCACACCATTTTCACACCACTGTTTTTGGCCCATGCGGAATTAGCCCGGGATTCAATGAGGGAACAGAATATGTAGTCCTGTTCTTTGTCTCCAGGTGCAACTTCCTTTATGGTTCTGGGTTTAATTCTGCCAAACAAAACCAATCAGCCTGTATGCTGAGGTACTTAAAGTCGGCTCTGAAGTGACGTTCCAGGAACGTATTTCCTGAAATCTGTTGCCATTTCAGTCATGTCTCTCAGTGTAGCTAATGCTTCTAGTGTTGGTGGTAAGGAGCCACTTGTAATATCAAAGAATTGCAGAAATCACATCACTAATGACAGATGTTTGGGAATGAAAGTAAACAAGGAAGTGTATCAGGGAATTTGCTCGGGGAAATGAAAGAGCCAGGAAAAAAAAAGACATGCTGAGTGCATTAATAGATTTCAAATGAAGCTACTGTGGGGCATACAAAAACGATTGCTAGATGTCTGGCTATTATCCCTGGGGAAAGATAAAAGGTGTCTAAAATCTTTTTAATGTCACTTTAAAAGTAGCTTCTAAAGAACTGGGGTGGGGTGGGGGGAAATACAGCAAACAGTAAGATGCTGATACTCAACTACAGTAATTTTCTGTGGCGGGTAAAATGCAGAGTAATTTAACAAAGAAACACCTGCTTCTGTTTATTTCAGTAGTACACTGAAAACTCTGGTAGCCATTTTTTTGCCACGGCTGGACAGCATGAAGTGTTTCAACAGCAATGGGATTATACAGTCAGTCACCATGGGGGAACACTGACACTAGCATTTAACTGTAAGTAACCTCGCCATGGTAATGTTCACATGCATATGAGGCAAACGAAATAAAATGCAATTGGGCTGTACAAGGAATATCATGCCATATCATGCCGTCTCTTTAAAATGTTCTTGAGGACAAGATTGAATGAAGACTGTTCGAATTCTCCAATCAATAAAAAGGTGGAAGACACTAGAATTGACTGTTGTTTTTTACAGAGCATAGTTCTTGTGTTGGAGTTAAGACCACCGAGGGAAGACTTCCAGAGGTGGGATCCAGCAGGTTCTCACAGGTTCCAGACAGTAGGTTACTAATTATTTGTGTGTGCCAAGAGGGGGTTACTAGTTGGTGATTTTGCCATGTGATTTTTGCCTAAGTTACACCCCTCCTCTCAGCAGTAGCGCGCAGAACTTGAAGCAGTCTAGCAAGAGGTGCACCGGCGTGCATGGCAGCCTGCGTCTGCATGCATTCGTTTCCCGCCCAAGGACCGGCGCAGCAGCTGCGTCCTTGCCACAGCCCCGCCCATGAATGCCCCGTCGTGCCCCGCCTAGCCCCATTGGCACTACGCCACAGTTTGAATCCCACCACCATGGGAACCTGTTATTAAATTTGTGGATCCCACCACTGAAGACTTCCTTACTATCCCACCAATCAAAGAAACTCATCTGGTGGACACATAAGGGAGGGCCTTTTCAAGCATGGTATTATGGTTATGGAACAACCTAAAGTGGTGCGCCGGGCCCCCTCACTTCAAATCTTTAGGAAGCAGCCAGAGATGGTTTTATTTAATACCACATCTGGTTAACTGTATTTTATTTGATGTATTTTTCTATGCTGTAAGTCACCTTGAGCTCCGTACCGTAGAAAGTGGCTCATAAAGTTTTCAATAAATACATACATTGAAGGTGGTGTGTTCCAGCCCTGCCTTACAACTAGTAGCTGGGATTTTATTTATTTATTTATAAAACCTTCCTTAATCTGCCAAAGAAACCACATTTTATTCAGCACTTCCTTGCCTGATGGTGTGATTGGTCGCAAATCTAGTATAACTGAAATATTTGAGTCCAGTAGCATCTTGCAGATCAACAAGATTTCCAGGGTATAAGCTTTCAAGGGTCAAACCTTCTATGGTGTTACCATAAGTTTTTGTGATGCTCTAGAATCTCCAATACTCTATGGTAAAATCATAGGCCCCTTCTGCACACGCAAAATAATGTGTTTTCAAACCACTTTCACAACTGTTTGCAAGTGGATTTTGCTATTCCGCACAGCTTCAAAGAGCACCGAAAGCAGTTTGAAAGTGCATTTATTCTGCATGTGCAGAATGAGCTATAACGTTTGGAAGGAGGATCCTAGAGCATCATGCCACTGGTTTGCTTTGGAAATGACATCATGCCAACCTGTCCTCTCTCCCTCCTTTTCCTGTCAATTGCCAGCCAAGTATCACTCGTTTAACCACTTGTGTGATAAAATCATGGCAAAGGCTCTCCTTTCAGCAGGACATCAACTGCCATGATTTTAAGTTTCTTGAGCAGCTTCTTAGTGCCAGATGCATCAACTTGCCCTCCTTCCAAGGAGCTCAAAGCAGCATAGATTTTAGCCTCACGGTGACTCTGAAAGAGAGTGACTGATTCGAGATCATTAGTTTGCTTCGTGGTTGAGTGGAGATTTGAAAATGGGTCTCTCTCTGGTGCTATGGGACATTCTAAGGCCCTTTCCGCACAGGCATTTTATGGCGCCCTGGGGACGGCAAAAACACCGTCCCCAGGGAGCCATTTGCACAGGGGATGCAGCTGCTGCGCAGCCGCGCCGCCCTCGTGCCGCCCTACCGCCACGAAGCCGGTGTTTTCCAACCTCGCTTGGCAAGCGAGGTTGTTTGGAAATGCCGGCTCCAAGGCACCCTCCCCCCCCAC
This sequence comes from Sphaerodactylus townsendi, assembly GCF_021028975.2. NCBI lineage: Eukaryota > Metazoa > Chordata > Lepidosauria > Squamata > Sphaerodactylidae > Sphaerodactylus > Sphaerodactylus townsendi. Next base: position 18,536,332 of record NC_059432.1, read on the forward strand.
TCCCACCCTTCACTTACCTTGTCTCCGGCCCTCCGGTGCATCGCCGAGGCCTGGGGACATGCCCCCCCTGCCCTGCGACGCTGAAGCAGGCACGCAGGGCCGAGGGGGGGTGTCTCCAGGCCTCGGCGACGTGCTGGAGGGCCAGGGACATGCCGGGTCGGCCAGGCGACAGCGTTCTGCGGCGCCGTCTGCCCAGCTGTTTCTGGGACCGTTCATGCGAACAGTCCCAGGGGGGTTGGGTCGGCGCGGAACCCCCATCGACGCCGTGCAGAAACGGCCTAACCTCTGCACCATACCAGCTTCACTTTCCACATAAGGTAGCATGCTCTCTGTGGGGGAGGATCTTTTCTGCTTTGACCAACTCTTACTGCCTTGTTTGGAAAAGAGGAAGCAATCTGAACAAGCATCCAGAGACAAGATGACTAGATTAGCAGGCCCTTGACTGGGGACCCTGAGGAAACTTCCATACCAATCCTGTCCCCTGACAGACTCTGCCTTTTCCAGCCACTCTTTCCTCTTCCTGGTGCACATCCAATGAGGGACTTATTCTCACAGAACAAAGAACAGACGGACTATTTTCCAGAGAGGTTACACAGATGACAGGATGCAAAGCCTCCAATCCATCTTTAATCTGACACTAATGCTTTCAAAGCTTCGACTGAACACAGGAAATATCGCAGCAGAAATATCGGCACAGCGGGAATATACCTGTCACATTGCCAGAGGTGAAAATATTTATAGGCCATGTGTTGGTGGAACTGTCCATCCTCCAAGAGGTGACAGCCAAAGGTCATACAGGCAACCATAGCCAAAAAAAAAACCCCAACCAGGTGACCTTGGATACCTAGAGTTTCCAGGCCGCACAGCCAAAAAGAGATAGCTCTTGGACCACCTTGTAATTAATGAGTAAAGGAGAAGCAGCGTGCCAGGGGAGATTCATATAAAAATGCCACCACTGCAGTGATAAGTAGATGAGGGAGTGATTTGTTCACAGAGAGAGTATGTACTTGGGTCTTGTCCAGTCCTTAACTGTATTTCATACAGCCAGATTTAGGGATGTGTAAAACCTCCCAGAGGGCCAAAGTAAATGTGATTATAACATCCATGTTTAGCTCCCAGCATCACCATCTGTAATCTATAGTGGAATTTACCTATATCTTGATATCATGATATCCAATGTGGTACATGCCAGTGATTTTCCAGGCACCCATGTCGTGCTACATCCCAACATACAGTGACTGTCCCCAGCTCCCCATGGCAGCCATTTTGCCCACTATCCAACCTCAACATTTCAGATATGCTCACAGGCTCAGCAAAATGAAGGGATCCCAATGTACACTGTTTTCTGCTCATTACAATTTGGAGGGACAGGAGCCTGGAGAATGCTATGACTTCATGATGTAGGTGAGTTCTGCTAGATATTATGGAAAGGACACGAGCTGTATGCTTGGGGAATTTCAGCAAAACTCAGCCAACAACATTTCAATAAAGTCAGCAAAACATCTCAGGGTTATCTGATGCTAGATTATTTAGCTATTAAAAAATGATGGCTAACCCCCTAGCTTTTCTGACCTGTGAAAGTTACCTGTATTCTACACATTTCTACATTTACAGTGCATTTCATTCAAAGTGACTACTGCCGTTTTCACTTTGAGTGAACTTCAGCAATAATTTATGAATTGGCTTTAAGGAACTTGATTACTTACCAGTGTGCAACAACTGTGCTAGGATAGTTTGCTGATTTTATCCAAATTGTCCCACAGAACTGCTTTGTTCCAAACTTTATGCAGAAAAGCAAAACTCTGTTCATTATGGACTACAGCTTGCTCCTTTTTTGTACCTAATTTCAGCCAATCCCAAAGCAGTTCACATTATTCTCCCTTCCTCCATTTCGCCCACACAAGAACCCAGTGAGGTAAATTAGGTTGAGTGTGTGCCAGTACTCCTAGGTCACCCAGCAAACTTCCATGACAGACTGGAGGTTTGAACCTAGGTCTCTCAGATTCTAGTCTAACAAGCAAGAATATGGAAACATAAAAGCCATAAATCTGACTTTATGCCTTCAGTTATGAATGAATGTTGTCTTATCAAAGTACCCATTGCCTTAGAATCAGCTATTTGATCCAGTCTTCTTCTCTAGGTTGAAAGCTGTGAATGAAGCTACTGGTGCCTCAAGACATGCATTGGATGTTGTTAAAGCCCCGTTGTTTGTTTTCAGAGGAGCTATGTTTATAAATTTTATGCAAATTACAGGGAGGCAAAAGATGTACTGCACAGGGACAAAGAGAGATTACCTCAGCATCCTGCAATTTTTAGACACTTCTGGTTTGTGCTAGCCAGCTTTTCATCAGTACTTCACATTTCATTTCCATCTCTTTAACCAATAGATGCTCACTGGTTAACAGATATGTTGTATCTATTCTCAATCAGGAGGCATTCAGTCTGGAACCTCAGTACCCAAGTGCAGACAACTTTTTTGAACATTGACTTACTACACAGGGAGGAGTATGCTGGCACCAGCTTCTAATTCCACATAGTCACCAAGTTTTCTACATATGGAGGAAGTGCCCACGGGACTGTCCCTGTAATGCCAAGAGGCAAAAGGAGCTTTTGTTTGTTTGTTTGTTTGTTTGTTTGTTTGTTTGTTTGTTTGTTTGTTTGTTTGTTTGTTTGTTTGTTTGTTTGTTTGTTTGTTTGTTTGTTTGTTTGTTTGTTTGTTTGTTAGATTTATAGGCCGCCTCACCCCCGAAGGGCTCGAGGCGGCTCACAATATAGCTGTTCTCAATGACAGCAAATAGGTACAAAAATATAACTTAAACCCATTAAAACCTAATAGCAGCAATTACTGGAGATAAATACAAATTAAAACAACAGAAGTTATTAAAAAACACATGCCCGATCTAAAGGCCAGAGGGGGAGGGGGTAGGCAGGGCCCAAGATGGAATCAGGGCCCAACCAGGATGGAAAACAGGCAGCCTCAGTGGGGGGCGGTAGAACTGCATCCAGCCCCCCCCCAAAAAAGCCCAGTGGAATAGCTCCGTCTTACAGGCCCTGCAGAACTTACCAAGGTCCTGAAGGGCCCGGACAGCTGGAGGTAGAGCATTCCACCAGGCAGGGGCCAGAGCCGTAAAGGCCCTGGCCCGGGTCGAGGCCAGCCGTATCGTCGCAGGGCCAGGGGTCTCCAGCAGGGCCAGGGGTTTTCCACCAGGGCCAGGGGTTTTCCACCAAGAAATTAAGAGGCAATAAGGACACTAGTAGTGATGGAAGACAAACAGTTGTATTGATATCTCTCTGGTAATTCACAAAGAAATAAAGCAAGAAATCATAAAACAGAGAAATAAAGGCCCCAGACTCACCTGGGTTGCATTTGTGACCTGGGGCCAGGGGTGGTCAGATGGAGATTGTTCCTGCAGATGTTGTGCTAGAAAAGTATTTCAAAGGCCTGACCTGGCCTTTGGGATGGTAGCAACACCAAGCTGCAGGCTCTGAACCAAAACTCCAGACACCAAAATATATTTTAAAATTGCATTAAAGAAAGCAAAACATAGGTTTCTAAAAAATATAGCAGGGAACACAAAATCCAAGTGCAATTCAGTTAAACAAATAAAATAGCATATCAGGCAAAAAATACTTGCAGGTAAAAAGGTACTAGATGTCTTCAGTACATGTGCAAAGTCACAACAGGATTTTCAAGCAGAGTGAAAGACAAAGCCTGGAACAAAGAAGCAGACGTACGTGCTAACACAGCATAAATGGTTTATGCTGGCCACACCAAGTGATCATTTATTAACCAATCAGGGTACAATGTATTGTCGAAGGCTTTCACGGCCGGAATCACTGGGGTGCTGTGTGGTTTCCAGGCTGTGTGGCCCTGTTCTAACAGCTTTCTCTCCTGACGTTTTGCCCGCATCTGTGGCTGGCATCTTCAGAGGATCATCTGAAAGATCCTCTGAAGATGCCAGTCACAGATGATCCTCTGAAGATGCCAGTCACAGATGATCCTCTGAAGATGCCAGCCACAGATGCAGGCGAAACGTCAGAAGAGAATGCTGCTAGAACACGGCCATACAGCCTGGAAACCACACAGCACCCCAATCAGGGTACACCTTGAATCAGAATGTTCTGGGTGATGAGCGGTTCTACCTCTCCCTTCTAAAATGGAATCTTTCCAATTAGTCTCTAACCTGACCAGTTCCAGCTGGTTGGAATGAATGAAGATGATCCCATGCCTCTTAACAAGCAGTACAACCTTGAGGGGATACTATGCTCGTTCCCAATTAAACAACCCCTGCTTTCTCAACCCTCCGAGCTCATGAGAAAGGCAAAAGGATTTTATTAGGCTTTTTAACAAATAAAATGGATTCCCTGTTGACAGAGTGTGCCCCTGAAGGGGTGGGAGGCTCAACAGCCCAGCGGGCAGCAGACAGCCTGGTTGGAGCATGGAGCCCAAACAAGCTGCACATACTCTTTCCACATAGACTGTCCTGCCCCTTCCTTTCTTAGCTGGACAGCAGCTGGATGCTTCCCTTCTCTTGGTGTGGTGCAGATGAGAGATGACACGGGGGCAGGAGCTGGAACCAGCATTCTTGCTCCCACTCTCCAGCCTCACACAACGAGTCAATGTGCAGATAGGTCATCTACTCAGATTTGTTACCATCGGATGAAAAGAGACTTCACATGTCATAAAGGAGTATATGTTGTAGCTGGAAGAACCTGCTTCCCCTAAAAATGGTTCAATGGAGAATTTCTATTGGCAGAAAATATATGTCCAGTAGTAACAGGTTCCCATGGTGGTGGGATTCAAACAGTGGCGTAGTGCCAATGGGGCTGGGCGGGGCACGACACAGGCGTGGCGGGCATTCCGTGGGCGGGGCTGTGGCAAGGACGCGCTGGTCGGGAAACTTGGGGGGGAAACGAATGCACGCAAGCGCAGGCTGCCACGCACGCTGGTGCACCTCCTGCTAGACTGCTTTAAGTTCTGCGTGCCACTGCTGAGAGGAGGGGCGTAACTAAGGCAAAAATCACGTGGCAAAATCACCAATTAGTAACCCCCTCTCGGCACACACAAATAATTAGTAACCTACTTTCGGGAACCTGTGAGAACCTGCTGGATCCCACCTCTGGTGATAACCCAGCATAACCCAGACATCGAAAAGCAAAAATGGCGTGTCTCAAGGCTAAGGTGGTGTTACATTTGGCTATTCAGAAATGAGAATCCTTAAAGTCATTTCCAGATGCATGAGAACAAAATGAATGGATTTTTCAGTAACATTGCTGTGTTTGGAACTAAACGTCAGGTTTACATGGAAACCACGTTGGTGCAGTCCTTAACATCAAGTGTTCAGGCTGAGTCTAGACAGAAGGCACTGAGTGGGCCAGAACCCAAAGGACTGTTCAGGCTGCAGGTGGCATGACAAACATCAGCCCACCCCAGAAACATTTGCCCCCTGGATGACTCCCACAAATATATTTGGAAGAGACAGATCTGGAATGTTTAAACTGCTACCTGTGTTTCTGAAGACTTGCAATCAAAGTCTCACAGCATCATAGAAACTGTAGTATTCATGTGCAGCATGATCATGCAGAGCCTCTACAAAAGCTGCACCCAGAAGATAGGCAGCCTTCTCCCCTGCCCTTTATTCAAGTGTGAATGTGGGTTGACTCACGTTGCACTTGGGAATATTAGTGACACTATAATCTGGATTCATCATTTGGCACCCAAATCACTGGGATGTATGGCCTATTTCACTCACTTCCTTAGAAACTGTTTGGTAGCCTGGAGATCCTGGTGAGGAATTCTGACCACCATCTTGTTTTGCTTCCAACTGCAATCTAGAGAGGTCAACCCACATCCAGAGATAGACAAACGCCTGTGTGAATTGGCACTACAATCTGGGGCTCTCTGGTCCATATGTATCAGAAATATGGGTCCAGGTTCTTTACTGAAAATATTTGTAGCCAAGCCACCACCAGTCATGGACAGAGATGAAGAAGACTCCAGATCATGCTGCCCAGCAGAATTTGATACTGATGGCTGAGTTTTTAAATGGCTGGGTGTTTATGATTTGTTAATCTTCATGGTATTTTAATGGTTTTGTCATATTCTGCTTATGAGCCACCTCAAGCAGACACAATGTAAGCATCCCCTGGGATCTGAACCAGGGTTTCCTGGTCTATGCAAAGGTGAACATTATGGCAAACCGTGTATTGTCGATGGCTTTCACGGCCGGAATCACTGGGGTGCTGTGTGGTCTCCAATAAGGAGAGATTCTGCTACTAGAACATGGCCATACAGCCTGGAAACCACACAGCACCCCGATTATGGCAAACCCTTTGAGGGCTCTTCCAAGTGGACCAAGACAAGGTAATAATGTTCTCCTGGATTCCATTAAAGTTCCACAATCACCTAAGTAGCCCACTGGCATAAGGCCTTCCAAGTGACACCTGGAATTTTAGCTGGGACAACATTGCAGCCTTGCTTGACTGAATTCTAGATGTTTGCTCTAGACTTTTTTTTCCTGTTTATCTCTTCAGGCGAATCCGGTGGAATCCGATGGAAGGGGGATGATTTTCGCTGATTCCCGCTCTACCTGCAGATCTCCATCCCATGGTTTCCGTTCTTTCCTGCTTTCCTCCCAATCTGTCTATTTCTTATGAATTTATCTACTGCACTGTCTGCCCTGACCTGGATAGCCCAGGCTACCCTAATTTGGTCAGATCTCAGAATTATCTTCTGAGGGATCAGCTCTTGTTAGTTCTCAGGTTGGAGACCACCCAAGATGGCCAGAATTGCTACACAGAGTCAGGCAATGGCAAACTACCTCTACAAGACTCTTCCCTTGAAAATTCAATGGAGTCTCTGTAAGCTGGCTATGACTTAGTGCCATTAAATAACCTGTTCTGTCTGCTGTTCATCTGCTCTTTGATCAAGATAGATTACTCCATATTAACAGTATACTAGGAATGGATGAGAAGCAAAGCCATGTTCTCCTTGTTTTTAATCTTAATCTGGGATGCTGTAGAAGCTCTTGATTCTTCTTTATAGCTTTGCTGCTGTTGTCGAGACACAAACACAGTAATGGAAACAATATTTCAGCCTGTTGCATTCACTGGTTTAAGTAAATGACTTGCTGTTAGCCGCAATACAATCATAACAGTAAGTGGGGGGAAAACATGCATTAAAGGTATGTTTTTGTGTTGACGTTTATGATTGCATCGTGTCTTTATTGCATTTCCAAATTCTATTGTTGCTTTCCCACCAAGATCTAATTTGGTGCCTACAGCATTTCAGATTATTCCAATTCAAAGCACCCTCCCCCCCTGCTTAAAACAGGTTTCACACTGTTAAGATTTAGGTTTGTGAGCCATTTTTAAGTTCACCCATATTGACGGATCAAACTGCAACACGGTTTAGAAATCAACATGGCAGGGTGGGTTTCATACCTATACAGGTGTGTGTTTTAGTCCTACATCTGGTGAAGTGCTCTTCAGCTCCTTATTTAAACTGGCGCTCAAGGAATGAGCACGCCATCTGGATTTGTGAGTGAAACTTTATTGTTACTTCCCACTGCACGCTCCAATCTGCATTGCTGGAAATATTCACTTGGCAAAATCGTTTGCTGAGTGCTTTAATGAAGTTGTTCGCTTTGCCTCGATCGGTGCAGTTTGACTTCAGTTTCATTGCCTCTGCTTTTGTAGAAAATTAAAATAATGAAGCCCACAGCTTGAGCTTGTTCAACAACCCCACAAATTGAATTAGCTTTGATTTCTGGCTGACCCACTGAGTGTCTTCCAGCTCTCTGCTTTTAAATGACCAGTTTAATGGTTCTTTATGACCTTTGTTGAAAACTGTTCTCAAAGTCATATATTTATTCTTATAAATAACTGCGTAGCAAAGCCTCTTGTGAGCTTCCTGAATCCATCTTGGCTCTTATTTAACATAATCTCTCTCTCTCTCTCTCTCTCTCTCTCTCTCCCTCTCTCTCTCTCCTTATACATGTGCATTCATTATTCCCACCAGATTAGATTTAAGCAAACCAACAGGTACAGTTTTCTATTATTAGCCATTATTTATGAAAATCCTTTATTGCAGAAACCTGTGAAAATACTTTGCAGAAAGAAATGAGTGAATACAAAGAAAAGGCCTCTCCCATCTGCAGTCTCACAAGATGACATTCATCAGTTTTAACAGCCCCATTGTTAAGTTCCTGGGTTTTAAACAGGCACCCAAATATCTGTAATGGCATCCCCAAGGAACATGTCAAGTAACTGACAAGACTTCAGTGTATTGTCGAAGGCTTTCACGGCTGGATTCAACTGGTTGTGGTGGGTTTCCCAGGCTCTGTGGCCGTGGTCTGGTAGATCTTGTTCCTAACGTTTCGCCTGTGATACACCTCTGAAGACGCCAGCCACAGATACAGGCAAAATGTTAGGAACAAGATCTGCCAGACCCTGGCCACACAGCCTGGAAAACCGACAACAACCAGCTGACAAGATTTCCTTTACTTAATAATTTGATGTGGTGCTTTCTGATCAAGACTGTCTTCCAGAATTACTTACAATGGCTAAACTCCATCACAAAGGCCCTTTCCGCACGGGCCTTCGGGTGCTTCCCCACCGGCAGGAATTCTGCCGGTGGAGGATGAGGGCGTTATGCTCGCAGGCGTCGCAAGGAGTGGCCCCGCGAAGGAGCTGATGTCTGGAGAGGAGGCAGCTCGCACAGAGCCGCCTTCCCCTCCCTCTCCCACTCAGCCTGCGTCACCCGTGCGATACCCCTGCTATGCCTCCCTAAGGCCAGCCCGCTGCCCCTCCACGACCTCCAGGGGTCCGGAGGGACGAGTGAGGAGAAGGTCTTAGGAGGCAAGCAGGGCTGGATAACAGCTTTGATGTCAGTGGGAAGAAGAGGGACGGAAACAGTGCATTCCCGGATGGGTGCCATCTAGCACCAGCGGCACCGGAGATGCTGTTAGCCTCCAAAACCTCCCTCAGGAGGGAGGTTTTTTGGAAGCGGCCTGACAACTGCCCTGGGGGGAGGGGCAGGGAGCCAGGCCTGCGGCTACTTCGTTTTGGCCAGCGCCGCCTATCTTGAGCTGACTCCCCTAGGGGATGCGTTTTGCGATCCCAAGGCGCCGTTTATGGCCCTTGTGGAAAGGGCCAAAGATACAGGCTCAGTATCAGGGGTCAATATGATTGGATATGATTGGATACCTGAAGATTTGGTGGTGGAGCTTGGAAAGAGCAATCTTTGAGGAGGGGAGGGACCTCAGTGAGACATAATGCCATCGGGTCCACTCTCCAAAGCAGACATTCTCTCAAAGGAACTGATCTCTACAATCTGGAGCTCAATTATCATTGTGTGAGTTCTCCAGGCCCTACCTGGTGGTTGGCAACCGCAGCTGGAAAGGGGCAAAATAGAACCAAAACTGGGGTGAAAGGAGGAGGCTGTGAATACAAGGAGCTCATCAAAATCTGTAGTTAGCCCTGCCAGTGTGGTGTAGTGGTTAAGAGGGGTTGAGTCTAATCTGGAGAACAGGGTTTGATTCCCCACTCCTCCACATGAGCGTTGGACTCACATCTGGTGAAGTGGATTTGTTTCCTTGCTCCTACACATGAAGCCTGCTGGGTTGATCTCAGGCTAGTCACAGTTCTCTCAGAACTCTCTCAGTCCCACCTACCTCACAAGGTGTCTGTTGTAGGGAGAGGAAGGGAAGGAGTTCATAAGCCACTTTGAGACTCCTTACAAGAGAGAAAAATAAATCCAAACTCTTCTTCTGCCTAGAGATGATGGAAGATGTTAGCAAAACAGGGGCAGGGAGTACAGGCTGCTAAGTTTTAGCATCATGGGTTTTTTTTCTCTTTCTTGTTTTTCATTTATTCTCAACTTGCTTGGCTCATTTATTTCTTCTGTACATCTTTAATTAGAGCTTACAGCTGAACCTTCATCAAATACATAATTAGTGTTCTGGCTACCGTGGAGAAATGTTCAGTCCTCTCTTCTCCACACAATGAAGTTCCACCTAATACTTTTTTAGTGTGTTTTTTTCAGACTGCTTTCAGCCTGAGAACTGTTTTATCAATATCATTTTAAGCTGCCCAGTGTCTGTTTTATGCTGTTTTAACACCCTGGCCTGTATTTAACAGCTTTGGCTCGTTTTTAATGACTGGGCTTTGTGGTTTTGTTTTATTGCTCAAGTTGGAAACTACTTCAGCCGGTCTCTGGAGAGGAGCACAGGAATTTTCCAAATAAATAAATGAACAAATTTAGAATGCTTCTACCCCCATCCCTTATATCTCTGCAAACTCAAGGCAGCTAATCGAACTGCAAAAGCAGCAGGGCTCAGACAAAGGATGTGTCTGGGAAGTTACAACCAAGGCACAATTAAGCATAGTGAAAAGCTCATGGTTAGTGACATGGTTTCAAGTGGTGTTAAGTTAATGAAGTAGTGTCACATCCACTCCTATAGGATTTTCAAGGCAAGATGTGACCTGAAGGGATATGGTTTAGCCATCCAGATCAAAGCTAGATTTATCAAAGGCCCTTTCCGCACGGGCCTTTTACAGCGCCCTGGGGACGGCAAAAACACCGTCCCGAGGGAGCTGTTCACATGGGGACGCAGCTGCTTTGCAGCTGTGTCGCCCTCGCTCCTCCCCAGCAGCGCGAAGCCGCCATTTTCCCACCTCGCTCCCTGAGCGAGGTTTTTGGGAAACGGCGGCTTCCAGCCATTGCCGTGCCTCCCCCCTTGCCAAATCGACTTACCATTCCTGCGACCGTCCAGCGCGTCACCGAGGCCTGGGAACATGCCCCCCTTCCCGGCAACTCTGGAGCGGTCGCTCAGGTCAGGGGGCATGTCCCCTGGCCTCGGCGACACGCCAGACAGTCACAGGGACAGTAAGTCGATCGGGCAACGGCTGGCCTGGCGCCCGTCTTCAGTGGATTACGGGGACTGTTCAGATGAATGGTCCCAGGGGGTTGGAATCAGCATCATGTATGCCCGATCCAACCCCAAGCGGTAACCCGTCTCTTGAAGTAAGCCTAAGAAATGTAGAACGCTGTGAAGCCCAATCCTATACAGCACAGGTATCAAACTCACTGCCCTCCAGCATGATGCTGGCAGGGAATGATGGGAACTGTAGTCCATAACATCTGGAGGAACGTGAGTTTGACACCTATGCTATACACATTTGTCCAAGAGTGAGTCCCACTCTGTTGTGGGGAGAGAAAGAGAAGGAGTTTGTAAACCCCTTGAGACTCCATACAAGAAAGAAAGGCATGGTATAAATCCAAACTCTTCTTCTATGTTCCTGTTCAGCCCTGGGAAGATCCAATGTTCTGTACTTGAGAACTAATTCAAATTCAGTAATCAGCAAAGAATCTCACAATACTAGAACCAGGGGGCATTCATTGAAAATGCTGGGGGGAAGAATTAGGACTAATAAAAGGAAACACTTCTTCACGCAACGTGTGATTGGTGTTTGGAATATGCTGCCACAGGAGGTGGTGATGGCCACTAACCTGGATAGCTTTAAAAAGGGCTTGGACAGATTTTATGGAGGAGAGAGTCGATTCTATGGTTACCAATCTTGATCCTCCTTGATCTGAGATTGCAAATGCCTTAGCAGACCAGGTGCTCAGGAGCAGCAGCAGCAGAAGGCCATTGCTTTCACATCCTGCACATGAGCTCCCAAAGGCACCTGGTGGGCCACTGTGAGTAGCAGAGTGCTGGACTAGATGGACTCTGGTCTGATCCAGCAGGCTAGTTCTTATGTTCTTATGTTCTTAATTAATTATATTTTCCCCCACCATCAATTCAAAGTAACAAAACATTCTACACAGGAGGTTTTTTCTACACAACACAAATAAAACATCTTGCAGTCATTTTAAAAAGAACTGTTTGACTCTTGTGTCCGCATAGTGCAGACAAAAAAAGCATTGTCAGGGAAAGTGATTCTTTTCCCCGCCTCCATCCCCCCCAACCCGCACCAGCCTTCCCTCAACATATGCAGTAACTTATTTATTAAATAATCTATCCCCTGCAACAACTCTCAAGGTTGCTACCTTTCTAGCAGAAGTAATAAATGAAAGACTATATCAAAAACCTGATCCCATTTAGCCACATAAGTTTTTAAATACACAGGTCCACACGTGATTTTAGCATTGTGATAAACGTGAGTCTGTATCATAATCTAATCTGATCTTAAGGGCTTGATTTTAAAATATTTTGTTGTATATTTGGGGATCTGTATTTGCAATGTCTTATTATGATTCGGATACTGGATTTCCTTATCCTTATATTTATGTATATGATTACATTATATCTAGAGACTTATGTGTTCTATGCCTAATAAAGGTCTACTGTACTGAAATTGTGGGCAGATGAGTTGCAAGCAGAGGAAACCTCTGGGGGAAACCTCCACCAAATGGCAGGCAGCAGGGACAAACACAAGAGGGAGAAAACGGGGGGTGCGAACTGCAGCAAAAAATAAGATGCACCTGAATAACCAGGGGCAGCCATTGCTGCTGGGGTGAGCAGCGCAGCAAAATAAGGGGTTGCAAGGTAGGAATTGCATGCTGCAGAACCGGGTGCAGTGATTGGCTCCCAGCCGCTTTGGCGGGAGGAGCCTAGGTATATCTAGACGCCTCTCCCGGTCCGCGCCCTTCCCGGCGGCGAGACCCAGCAAGGCGTGGTTGTGTGGTTGGCGTCTCGCATAAGGCCTGGAAGGAGACTGGTTCTTGACCTCTAAACACCTTTTCTTTTCCTTTTCCGACTGTTTCCCTGCGCTTTGCTTGCTCTCACTTTTATTCCCTTTCCCTCTCCTTGCTTTGAGTGGCTGACCGGTCTCAGCTAGCATGGGTCCCCAGAGGGCCAAGAGCAAAGGAACAACCGGGCAGGGCTTCGAGCCCTCTTAAAATAGGGTTGGACCCCAGACCCGGCCGGGGGGTCTCCGGATGGCGGCCCGGTGGTGGTAGTTGAATTTTTTAGCGACGCGAGCGGCTGCGGCGTGGAGTCTGTCCCCCCCATTGGCCGGGGTAGGCCTGCTGGCCCAGTGGAGCACCCCTTCCCAGCGGGGGAGGGCTCTCCCGCGGCCCCGGCTTGGCCCGGAGCCGACGTACGGGCACTGATCGCTTTCCTGGTCCATAACCCTAAGCGGATGCGGCTGATGCACCTACGCGTGCCCACCGGCGGGAGTGCGGCCAGCGAGTCCGGTCCCCCGCTGGGTGCAGGGGAGCCAGACCCACTCCACATCGGCGGCTGCCGGTATTCAGGCCGAGAACACCGCCTCGAGCCCGAGAGGCGGCAGAGGCCCTCCAGCTCTCGTCGCCAGTCAGCCGCGTCCCACATCTGTGGACACATCCGTTAGCCCCTCCGTTCGGGAGAGCAGGAGGCTGATGCGGTCGTCGAGGCGTTCCCGGTCCTCCCAGGCCGGTCTCCCAGCTCTCTTCATCTTCGAATTTGAGTCCTCCGAGGGCGGCGATGCCCAGGTTAGAAATTTTGGTTTCCAGGGGGGGGGAACACGTGCCCGCTCTCCCACCTTGGATCGCAAAGCGCAGACGTTTGGGGGTGCGGAGGCGACCCTTCCCAACCCAGCTCAGGACGACCGCGGCAACCCGCCCGGGTCCCACCTCCCCAGGAAGCTCTGGGAGCGGGCACTCGATGGGTACTATGTCGATTTTTTCAAGTTTCCCCGGCGGGAGGGCGAATCTGGCCTGACGGGGGGGAAAGCGGACAGAAAGCGGCGGGACCCGGCGGCAGCCGAGCGCAATTTTAACAACTGGCTGCAGGGTTTTACTGAATTCCTTGCCCTCGTCGGGGCCGCCTACCCCCTGCGGGCTTGGCACCTGGCAGCCCACATGTCCCACGTGCTACGAGCTCGGGCGCTGGCCGGCGAGCCAGCGGCCATTGCCTACGACGAAGCCATCCGGAAGAACGCGTCCCACAAGAGCCGGTTCCGCTGGGACCTCATCCACGACCAAACCTGGATGGTGGTCGTCCAGCCGGCCATGAAAGGGGCCGTTGAGCCATCTGCCCCTGACAAATCCGCAAGAGCCTTCCCGGGGCGGGCGGGGGCAAAAGGGCTTTGTTGGGAATTCAACCGGGGCGCTTGCCAGCGGCCCAAGTGCAGGTTTGAGCATGTTTGTTCCAACTGTTCTGGAAGTCATGGCAGAGCGAGCTGCCCCAAGCCGGCGGGGCGCTCCCCCTTTCGGCAGGCCCGGTCCCCCGGCGCCGGGCCCTCTCAAAAAGATTCCGGTGGTCAAAACGGTGCCCCCGCCCCCGCAAAGCATTGACGACTTTTCCCAACTGCAGTCGCTGGCTCCCACACTGGTTCGCCTTCAGCCTTTGCTGGTGTGGCTGCAGCGTTACCCAGATAGGTGTGCCGCGCGCCTGCTGGGGGAAGGTTTCTCCTCTGGTTTTCGAATGCCCTACCGAGGCCCTCGCAGGGCTTACCAGGCGGACAATTTAAAGTCGGTCCGAGAACTCCCTGGCGTGGTGGCTGATAAGCTTGCCAAGGAAATTAGGGCCAGTCGCATAGCGGGCCCCTTCAGCCACCCGCCCCTACCCAGCCTCAGGGTCTCACCAATTGGCGTGGTGCCCAAAAAAGCCCCGGGGGAGTATCGTTTAATTCAACACCTCTCCCACCCCCAGGGCGACTCCGTTAATCATTTCATAGACCCCGAGGTCTGTTCAGTTCGGTATGCCACCCTGGACGAGGCCATATCCTCCATCAGGCAGGCAGGCACTGGTGCCCTTCTGGCAAAATGTGACATTCAATCCGCCTTTCGGCTCCTGCCCATTTCCCCCCTGGATTTCGAGCTGCTGGGCATCCATTTCCTAGGCAGCTGGTATGTGGACAAGGCCATGCCCATGGGCTGCTCTTTTGCCTGTGCAGCTTTTGAGACTTTCAGCACGTTCCTTGAATGGGCGTTTCAGCAGAGGGTGCCCTCCGGGCGGGTGACTCATTATCTGGATGATTTTTTGTTCATCGGTGGGCAGGGCACCAGGGAGTGTGATTTTGCTTTGCAGGCTTTCCAGGCTCTGACAGCTGAGCTGGGGGTCCCCTTGGCTCCCAACAAGACAGAGGGGCCCTCCACTGCCCTCTGTTATTTGGGCATCCATCTGGATACGGTTCAAGGCACCTCTTCGCTCCCTGCGGATAAACTCCTGGCCCTGACCACCCTGCTGCAATCAGTGCTCCTTCTCAAAAAATGCAGGGTTCGTCAGGTCCAATCCTTACTGGGCCACCTTAATTTCGCTTGCAGGGTGGTGGCGCCTGGCAGGGCGTTCTGCTCTCGGCTGGCCAGGTCCTTGTCGGGCTGTAAGTCCCCTGATCACCACATCAGGGTATCCCGGGGTCTGAAGGAGGATCTGCAGGTCTGGCTGGCGTTCCTTCGGGGCTTCAATGGCATTTCCCTGTGGCAGACACCTCTGGAACCCGGCTTGGAGTTGCAGGTGCACTCTGACGCCTCCGGTGCCTTTGGTTTTGGGGTTTACTTTCAGGGCCGGTGGGCTCAAGGTCTCTGGCCCCCGGCCTGGCATTCACAGGGTATTACCAGGGATCTCACTTTTCTGGAGCTGTTTCCTATCCTGGTGGCGGTGCACGTCTGGCACGACCTTTGGCAAAATAGAAGGGTGCTTTTCTGGTGTGATAACCAGGCTGTGGTTCGTGTGGTGAACAGACAGTCCTCCAAGTCGGCACGGGTCATGCGCTTGGTCCGCAATTTGGTTCTTACCTGTCTCTCTTTTAACATTTCCTTCAAAGCTGCTTTCGTTCCAGGTTTGCAGAATGAGATTGCTGACGCCTTATCTCGCCAGCAGGTGGATCGTTTTCGGCGCCTGGCCCCCGGGGCGGAGCTGTTCCCGACGACAGTGCCGGCGTCCCTCTGGAACCTTGGCAGCGAGCAGTCATCACAGGTGTTTTGAACTCGTTGGCACCGGCCACATGCAGGCAGTACGACCGAGCCGTGCGGGACTTCGTGAGCTTCGCCGTGACCACCGGGAGGGATGTCCGCGGCGAGGTGGACACGGGCCTCCTCCTCGAGTACCTTGTCCGGCTCCATGGGCAGGGGATGCACCCCCGCACCATGGGGGTGCAGCTGGCGGGCATCGCCTTCTTTTGCAGGGTCTCTGGTTTTCCGGACGTAACCAAGGCTATCGTCGTGCGCCGGCTGGTGGCCGGTTGGCGCAGGGTCGGCCCTAGGCAGAGGGATCTCAGGCGCCCAGTCACCAGGGAGGTGCTCCGGGCAGTCACTGGGGTTTTGCAGCAGGTGTGCGCTTCACGCTATGAGCGATTGCTCTTCACAGCCGCTTTCCACCTGGCACACCATGGGGCTTTCAGGCCCGGGGAATTGGTCGCCCCCGCTAGGGATCGGCCTTCCAGCACCGCTCTGCAAAGGGAGCATCTAGTCCTGTCAGGGGACATGGTCTATGCTTGGCTGGCTCATTCTAAAACCGAGCAGGAGGGTCGCGGTGCATGGGTCACCATGCCAGCCTTACCGGGCGACGCCTCCTGCCCACTCCCTCCACTCATCGAGTGGCTCCGGTACAGGCCACGGGTGGGTGGCATGCTCTTAGTGCATGAGGATGGGTCCCCCCTCACCAGGTTCCAGTTCCTGGCGGTGTTCCGGGCGTGCCTGGCCTGGGCTGGGCTGCCGGCCGCTGAATTTGGCCTGCACTCCTTTAGGATAGGAGCCGCCACGGCCGCGGCACAGGATGGTAGAACCCAGGAAGACATCCGCAATTTGGGCAGGTGGCGGTCTGGGGCCTTTTGGGCGTACATTCGCCCACACCTGACTTGTTAATTCTTTCCACAGTGCCTCCAGGGACGCCGCAGACTGTCTATCGACAGGTGTGGGTCGTGGGGCACAGCGTCGTCAACCGTGCTGAAGAATACGCCTGCACTTTGGACTGGGGCCGACATCTTGGACTCGGGGCGCACGTGAGGATTGTGTGGATGGGGCAGGGGCACATGCTGTGGCATGAGCTGGAGTCCAAAATAATTGAATATATTTTCCAGTCGGCCACGCCGGACCTATTGGTCATCCATTTGGGGGAGGAGGACCTCCCTGCCAGGTCGGGCCTTGACCTGCGGTGTGCGGTGGCCACCACACTTCGGAGCTTTGCCAGGCATCGGCCTGGTATGACCTTGGTTTGGTCTGAGATGCTGCAGCGGGTCCACTGGAGGGGAGCCGTGGATTCCACTGCCGTGGACAGGGCCTGCAGAAAGGTCAACAAGGCGGCCGCCAAGGTGGTCCTCTCCCTTGGGGGAGTGGTGGCGGGCCACTCCGAGATCTCCCGGGAAAACAGAGACTTCTTCGAACCAGATGGCGTCCGCCTGACCCAATGGGGTTTGGACACGTGGCTTCAGTCCATTCAACTTACTCTCCTCCGGTGGTTGAGATAAGGACAGGCTCAGGCTTGAGGAGCTTGGGCGGTGAGCTGCAGGGAGGGCAGCTCGTGGCGGGTTTGCAACGGTGTCACACATCTGGGGAGAGAACGAGCCTTCCGGCTAGGGCTCCCAGGCTTGTGCCCTGTTATGGGCCGGGGGGTGGTGCGGGCAGGCTGGCAGGCCGGCAGGCCGGGCCACTGCCCGACACCCCAGGGAGTGGGGTTGGGTCGGGCCGATAGGCGGCCATGGGCTTAGCCGGTGCCCGACACCCCAGCAAGCAAGGCAGGAGGGCGGGCTGTGTGCGGCCTTGGGGCTTAGCCGGTGCCCGCTCCTCAGTATGGGCGGGAAGAGGGTGGAAGCAAGGAGTGTTATCTCTGGGGCTTCCCTTCCCGCCAGTCCCATATGATGGGATGGGATGTGCGACCCGTTTGCCGCCCAGCTCTTTTGTATATAGTTATTGCTGTTATGTTTGATATTTCAATAAACGGGCTGCGGCCCATTCCTTTTCCAGCCTGTCGTCGTGGTGTATTTATTGTGCAAGTAAGTCTCACCATCTGCAACAATAAAAGTTAGGAAGAATAAGATGTTTTCCTGCTCTCTGCACAAAAACCAGGAAATGTCTTGAGGGGAAAAGATAGTTAGTTTAGTGTTTCCTACAAAACCTGGGTTAAGCAGAAATACAGTGTCCCACTGGTGTAATGGCCATTGGGAAAGGTGGGCAGCTGCCCAGGGCATCACCTTGTGGGGGGCATCAAAATGCTGGGTTCGTTTTTGGGTATTTTAGTGGTTTTCCATTTTTGACCTGCACGGGGCGCAGTTTTTAGGCTAGCGGCACCTAAATTTCAGCGTATCATCAGGAGACTCTCCTTATGCTACCCCCCAAGTTTGGTGAGGTTTGGTTCAGGGAGTCCAAAGTTATGGACTCCCAAAGGGGGTGCCCCTATCCCCCATTGTTTCCAATGGGAGCTAATAGGAGATGGGGGCTACAGTTGTGAGGGTCCATAACTTTGGCCCCCCTGAACCAAACTGCACCAAACTTGGGGGGTATCATTAGGGCAGTCTGCTGATGAGACCCTGAAAGTTTTGAGACTGTGCCTTCAGAAATGTGCCCCCCACAGCCTGCAACCCCCATTGACAGCAATGCAGAAAACTCAATGCAGAACAAAGATTCTTGGGCAAATTTCGGGATGTTCCTGCAGGGGGTGCATTTTTGGATGTATCGGCACCAAAATTTCAGGGTATCATCTGGAGATGATGGCACCCCCCAAGTTTGGTGCAGTTCGGTTCTGGGGGTCCAAAGTTATGGATCCTCAAAAGGGTAGCCCCCATCTCCTATTAGCTCCCATTGGAAACAATGGGGGATGGTACACCCCCTTTGGGAGTCCATAACTTTGGACTCCTTGAACCAAACCTCACCAAACTTGGGGAGTAGCATAAGGACAGTCTCCTGACGATATGCTGAAATTTTGGTGCTGATATGTCTAAAAATGCATCCCCTGCAGGCACCAATGTCCTGGTGCAACAAGATTTTTGGTCATGGTGGAGTGGCCGCCCATTGGGGGGGGGGCATCCAACTCAGGTTTTGCCCAGGGCTACAGTTTGCCCAGGGCTGCCTCGTTACGCCCCTGCAGTGTCCCGAAGATGTCTTGGAGAAAAAGCTGTGCAGAGTTCTCTCGCAAAATACTTCCTCAAGATGTTTTATTTGTGACGTGCAGAAAGAACCACAGACAAAGGGTAAGGTGACCAGATGGTCACCTTTGTGAACCGGGATGGGGGTAGGCAGCTGCACGCGCAGCCGCAAGCAGAGGAAATGGCAAGCCCCAGAAGGCCGTGCTCCTGCAGCCTCACGCACGGGAGGCTGCCGCACTGCCTTGCGCCCCAGAAGGCAGTGCAGCAGCCTCCCAAAAATTGGGACAATTTAAATGACCCGCGGGACGCGGGACAAATTGTTTGAAGGCGGGACTGTCCGGCTAAAAGCGGGACGTCTGGTCAGCCTGACAAAGGGCCCTCAGAACCAAGGCCTCAAGATGCCCTCTCTTGCTTTTTAACATCCTGCCTGATGAAGAGTTCTGGAGGACTTGAAAGCTACACAAATAAGTTGTGTTATTTGGATTGGCTTGTACTAAAAGTATTGCATGAGCTTCTGTTGCTAACGACCCAAGAGGCTATCTCTCCTTTTTTTTTTAAACTTCAAGGTAAAAGGAGCATCTCCTTTATAAACAGATGGGAAAGGCAAAGCAAGAAGGCAGACATTAAACAAGGCGGCCTCATTAACAGCCACAATTAATTCACCCCCAAATGACACTTGAGTGCTGAATTTTTTTGAAAAAGAAAATCCGAGCTGAAATTGCGTGCTTCAGTTTTGGCCACAAGTCCTAAGGACTTTAGGGAGGAGTTACTCAGTTACTGAGTTAAGATAATGAGCTTCAAGGTGAGCACCCTACCTCTGGCATTTTCCAATTAAGAGTGAGGGACTTTTGTGCCTGAGAAAATAATGTCGCTTCCCAAGCGTGTCTGATATATTTTTAGATGTTCACAAATTCGCCTGGAGGCCATCAAGTTCCCGGTATTATCCTCCTTCCCTCCCACTACCTGCTGATTGCTTCCAACAATATTATACCTCTCTCCCCTTTCCAAAACTTCTTTTTAAAAGAAAGAGTGAAAGATCCAGGCAACCTCCTGCATAAAAGTTCGCAAAGTCCAGTTTCAACCACTGAATGATTGTCACCGTCAAGGAATCAAACTGA
This sequence comes from Sphaerodactylus townsendi, assembly GCF_021028975.2. Taxonomy (NCBI): domain Eukaryota; kingdom Metazoa; phylum Chordata; class Lepidosauria; order Squamata; family Sphaerodactylidae; genus Sphaerodactylus; species Sphaerodactylus townsendi. The sequence goes on from NC_059432.1 coordinate 18,556,461, forward strand.
ACCTGAGCCCAGAAACTGATTCGGCAAACTGATTTTTTCAGAGAACTGAACCCAAACCTAAAATCCCTCAGTTGTTTTGAATCTAAATTGGAATGGAGGTCTCCTCAGGCTCTAGTAGAGGCAGTCTAATGAGGCTTCAGGATACTGGAAGATTCCGGAACTGAGATGAGATGCTTCCTGTATTTTGTTGATGCTGGCATCCTTCCTCGCTGTGACTGTCCCAAATCTAAGCAGGTTAAGATATTTTCTTAAATTTGCTATGTTAATTGGGTCACCCGCTTCCAGATAGCACCTGGAGATCTTCCACTATTATAATCGATCACCAGGTGACCAAGACCAGTTCCCCTGAACAAAATGGGGACTTTGTAAGGTGAACTCTATAGCATTATACCCTGATGCCAGTCTTTGAAATCTTTGTTCCCATTTTGCTCCAGGATTACCAATTGGCAACCACAACAGAGTTGCAAAGAAGGAGGAGGAGGAGGAGGAGGAGGAGGAGGAGCAGGAGGAGGAGGAGGAGGAGGAGGAGGAGGAGGAGGAGGAGGAGGAGAAGAAGAAGAAGAAGAAGAAGAAGAAGAAGAAGAAGAAGAAGAAGAGCAGGAGCAGGAGCAGGAGCAGGAGCAGGAGTTTGGATTTAAACCCTGCCTTTCTCTCCTGTAAGGAGACTCAAGGTGAATTACACACTCCTTTTTCCTTCCTCTCCCCATGACAGACACCTTGTGAGGTAGGTAGGGCTGAGAGAGTTCCAAGAAACTGTCACTAGCCCAAGGTCACCAGCAGGCTTCATGTGTAGGAGTGGGGAAACGAATCCAGTTCTCCAAAGCTTTCTGTCAAACTCTGCTCATGCACTGATCTGACGGTCACCAGGACCCAGATTTGGGTGTACAACCAGCCTTGAGGACTCCCATTGGAACATGTGGATCACCTTTTCGAGGTGATTTTTTTCTAGGTGTGGTATTTCGCCTGTGGACATGCAACTCACTACTGAAACTGTGATCAACAGAAGATGTCTACATACAAACAAGCCTGCAGTGATGCTGTCCAATAAAAGTGCTCTTATAAAGGACCTGAATGGCCCAGACTAGCCAAACCTTATTAGATCTGAAAAGCCCAACCCTCACCTTTCCACCCACACCTACTACAAGCATCACCTTCCCACCATTCCCCCATCCCAAGCCTCCCCTTTTCACTATCCCATGTCCCAACCCTCTCCCACCGTGCCCAAGCCTCCCTATCCAAGCCTCCCCACTCCAACCCTTTCCATCCTTCCCCCAAACACTTTCCACCACCCCCAACCCAAACAACCCCATCTCTTCCCACCACCACCCTAAAACAACTCCATTCCTCCTCTTATCCCACCAGCCTTCCATGCTTACCAGACTCCTGCCACCACAGTCTCAGGACCAGATATATGGCCTTTGTGGGGGGGAATGCTTGCTTGCCCCCTTTGCTAGGGTCCATTTCATCTCCCTTCACAATGGGCTTTGCTGCTAGTTCTGTATAAGTTAGTAAATATAGTAAAGAACATAAGAACATAAGAACTAGCCTGCTGGATCAGACCAGAGTCCATCTAGTCCAGCACTCTGCTACTCGCAGTGGCCCACCAGGTGCCTTTGGGAGCTCACGTGCAGGATGTTGGGGTTAAGTTTCTTAAATTGGGGTTAAGTTTCTTAAGAATGGGGAAAACAACAAGAATAGCTGGTTTAACGATGGATGGATGGATGGATGGATGGATGGATGGATGGATGGATGGATGGATGG